>NW_027461681.1:335000-375000 GCF_050947455.1 Rhinoderma darwinii | reverse complement strand
CTACCGGGTTGACCATACCCAACCCACCTTGTCTCCTTGTTAGGTAAGTCACCTCTCTCTTAACTAGGTTCAGCCTGTTTCCCCATAACAATTGGAAAAACAGGCTGTAGACCCGTGTCCAGAAGGGTTCTGGCAAGATACAAATGCTGCCCAGAAAAATAAACAATGGGAGCAGGTATGTTTTGCCCAAGTTGATCCTTTCTCTGAAGGTCAAAGTCCAACCTTTCCACTGGTTCACCCTTTTGGTGGCAATCTGCAGTCTGCTCTCCCAATTTTGAGTAGGATAGTCACCTCTGCCGAAATTTATGCCCAGAACTTTTGCAGTGTCTTGGGGCACAGGGAGGGTGTCTGGGAGACAAAAATCTGGGTCTCCCACTCCCAACCAGAGACTTTCGCACTTATCCAGATTGATCTTGGACCCAGACGCGTCCGAGTAGCGATCTACCTCGGACATCACCCATTCCGCCTCCCCTTGCGAGGAGATGAAGATAGTGACATCGTCGGCATACGCTATCGTCCTTACTGCAGACTCCACGACCGCCAGGTCCATCCTCACACCCACCAACGGCCCGCGATCAATCCTCACAAGGAAGGGGTCGATCGCGAACACGTATAGCAGCGGGCTAAGAGGACAACCCTGACGGACACCAGAGTCCACAACGAAAGGACGACCAACCCAACCGTTCACCAGTGGGAAAGTCTCAGCCCCAGCGTACAATGTTTTCAGCCAATTCACAAACCCCCCAGGCAGACCGTATCTCAAAAGGGTGGACCAGAGATACTCATGATCAACTCTGTCAAACGCTTTTGCCTGATCCAAAGACAGCATGTACCCCTTCCAGTGCCCAGCTCTGCCCTGTTCCACCGCCTCCCTGACACCCAGGACAGCACTAAAGGTGCTTCGACCTGGGACAGTGCAGTGCTGGACTCCCGAGAGGAGCTGTGGTGCAAACTCGACCAACCTGTTAAACAGTACTTTTGCCAGAATCTTCCGGTCCGTATTGAGAAGCGCTATGGGACGCCAGTTCTCAATACGGGACGGATCTTTACCCTTTGACAGCAGGATCAAGGCTGACCTACCCATTGACTTTGGCAGAGCGCCCGAGGATAGGCACTCATTAAAACCCCAGTCAAGAGGGGAATCAAAGCTTCCCCAAAGGTCTTATAGAACTCGGACGTTAAGCCATCCGGTCCCGGCGATTTCTTAAGAGCTAACCCTTCAATCGCCCTCTTTACTTCCTCTTCCTTGATTTCCTCTGTCAAAACGCCAAGAGAGGGGCTTATCCTTGGCTCCGGAATGGTTTCAGCCAGGAAAGCCGACATTTTGTCTCGATCTAGTTCCTTCCTACTCAAGAGGTGTGAGTAGAAAGATCTGACCACCTCCAGGATCCCTGATTTGGACCTGTTCAGGGATCCCGTACTATCAATCAGTCCTGCCACATATTTGCAATCCACTGACATCCTACAGTTTTTGTAAGGGTCGGGCGAGCGATACCTCCCGAAGTCCCTCTCAAAAACCAAGGACGTGTGCCTATCATACTGACACCTCTTAAGCAAGGACTTCACACAGGAGATATCCTTGCGGCTACCTCCTGTCGAGACAAGCTGCTCGAGTTTCCTTCTTAGGTCCTGGTACAGACAGTGTCCGGCCAGGCTCCTAAAGTTGGAAAGCTGGCGGAAGAATTTTGCCGCACGTTTCTTGAGCATCTCCCACCACTCTGACTTACTGTTACAAAGGCCCAAAAGAGGTACCTGGCTCTGCAGAAAATCCTCGAAGGACTGTCTGACTTCCGCTTCTTCCAGGAGTGCCGAATTCAATCTCCAAAAGCCCCTTCCCATCCGATGGGTCTCTGCAACGTTCAAAGAAAAAACAATTAAACAGTGATCGGAGAATTCTACCTCCTCAACCACAAGTGGCGAGAAGACAGCCTCCCCCTTCAAATAAAACCTGTCTATTCTAGATCTAATCTGACTACCCCTATGGTATGTGTAACCACTGTGGTCCGGGGTGTGCCTGATGTGGACATCCTCCAGACGAGCCTCACTAACTATGCTATTTAAAGCGACGCTGTCATAACCCAGCCTGTCTTTGGAGCCCCTCCGGTCCTTCTGCCTCACAACTGTGTTGAAGTCTCCTCCAAAGACCACCTGACGGCTGGTAAAAAGAAAAGGCTTGATCTTCATAAAGAGGCATTTGCGGTCCCACTTGGTTTGCGGACCGTAGATGTTTATGAGCCTAAGCTATTGCCCCTTCATGAAGACGTCCAAGACCAGACACCTCCCCATTTCTACCTCGATCACTCGTCGGCATTTTACCTCTGTTGTCCTGAAAAGGACAGCCACTCCGCTATACGGCTCGGCCGCAAGAGACCAGTAAGATGGCCCGTGCCTCCACTCCCTTCTGGCCTTATGCACTGATGCCAGGTCTGGCACCCTGGTCTCCTGCAAAAATAAAACATCGGCCTCAACCCGGCCGAGAAAATCAAAGGCCGTGAATCTGGCCGCATCTGACCTAATGCTGGCGACATTAATACTCGCCAGGGTCAACGGAGTAGGTACCGCCATCAAGAGTGATCGAGTTCGACCGCTAGCTTCTTCCCTCCCCCAGTTAGCCCGTCGCTATCTGGGTCCGGGGAATCTTCGTTGCCTCTCTTGAGACTTACACCCGAGAGATCCATATCCTTAGCCAAGTCTTTCACCTCTGGAACCAAAAGAAGAGAGAGTGAGTGCACAACATTACAAACAATATTTACACTCCCATCACCCGTCACCACCCCCGTTTCCCCACCCCCCCCTTTGTCCACTAGTGCCGTGACGACCCCCTCCCCAGGTATTTGGCCTACTACCTGGCTCGAGGGTCCAGCACCTCCCGAAGGACCCGACCTTCGCACCGATACCTCACCCCCGCCCTCCTCTTCTTCCGAAGAGGAGGAGATGTCCTCCCGAAGGGCTTGGTACCGGTTGGAGAGCCCTATCAGGGGGGAGCCAGTCAAGCCCTCCTTTGGGATCTGGCCGGTCTTGGATGTTTTTAATTTAGGAGCCCTGGTTTTGCATAGGGTCTTCCTACCAGTGTCCTCTCTTTTGTCTTGCCCCCTCACTTCGTCCTCGTCCAAACTTCCATAGTACGAGGACCCACTAGAGGGGGCTTCTCCTCTCCTCCTCACCAGTCTCCTGATCTCCTCCTCTACCCCACCGTCCCCAAGGGCCTCCGCAGACATACCAGCCTCCTGAGGGACGGCAGACTGAACCCCATGGCTTTGGGGCCCCCCCTGCTCCCTCTCAAGTCGGCGGCACTCCTGCCTCTTCAGTTTAGAAGAAGGCAGGGTCCTTACCTTCCTCGACCCTATCACCTCTCCATCCTCCCCAGCCCCCTCCCCAGCGACACCATCACCACGACCACTGCCACTGGCCAGGCTAGGCGCAACCGGGTTGAAGACCAGGTTGGCGAAGGAGCGCGGACAGCGGCTAAAGGGGTGACCTAGGTCACCACACAGGTTACACCTAATGTCCTTACAAGTGGCGGCAAGATGGCCCAAAGCCCCACACAGCGCACACCTCCTCTCCTTACACTGTGCGCTAAAGTGTGTGGGGCTGCCGCACTTATGACAGACCTTCGGCTGCCCCTGGTAAAAGACCAGGATCCTGTCCCTCCCCAAGAAAGCAGAGGAGGGCATGTGGGACACCGAGTTCCCCTGGACCTTTAACTTCACGGAAAAGGTCCAGGCACCAGACCAAATCCCGTGTTCGTCCCGATTATTTTGGGGCATTCCTTTGACCTCGCCATACCTCTCCACCCAGGTCATTATATCCATGCAAGAGAGTGACTCATTACTAGTCAAAATGGTCACTCTCTTGATGACCTCACTCTGCCTTGAAACGGCCTGAACGGCGAAACCCTGCCACTGGGGCAATGCCCGTGCCAGCTCATGACGGGACCAGAAGGATTCCAACCCCTCAGCCGTCATGAAGCTGACATCGAACACCGAGGTGCCGTAGGGATGGATCAGGGCATAGATATTATTAGCCCTAAATCCCATCTCCAGGAGCAGCTCCACAACCCTAGATCTTGGGGGGCTAGCTTCCTTACCGACCCACCGGAGACGGGCCACATTCCTGCGGACACCCCCGGGTCCCCCTGTCGGAAGAGACAACACTGGTGGTCCCTTCCCTTGGTTTTCTCGGAAGGCAGCCTGTCCGTACTTCTCGTACCAGAAAGACAGGTCAACCTGCTCACCCCCTATTTGGACAGAGCTCTCGCCTTTTCTAAGGGCCTCCGCAAGGCGCCGTTGCAAGTTACCATGCACGGCACCCGCGGACAAAGGGGCACTCGGGCCCGCTGCGGCTGCAGCATAGGACCTTCCCACCTTTACAGCTCCCGGAGCCCCAGTAGACACTTCAACAACAGGCGCCCCACTTTCCAGTGAGCCCCCCCTTGGACTAACCTCCATCAATCCCCCTTCCGGGCCATCTCCGGGAGCTGCGTCCACCTCCTGTAATTCCATACGCTCCACACCCCCATTCAAAATCATACCCAAATTTACACCCCCATCCACACCATTTACGCCATTTACGTCTCCCAACCCCTCTCCCACCATTATTTCCTCCCCAGAAACATTCCCCCCATCATCTTCCATCATAATTGAATTTTCACTTTTTTCACCCCCATTCACACCACATGCGTTTTTGCATGCGTTTTTTCCTGCAGGCGCGTTTTCCTGCCTGCAGGCCTCTTTCACCCTTGCTGAGCCAGCCATAATGTCAGAATTTGTTTCCCTGGTTGCTTCCCCCTCCACCTGGTGCAACTTAGCAGGGGAGAGCACCACTCTGGGCACCAACTTGTTCTCCCCCAAGGGGATACACATAGCACCCGTGCCCAGCTGCTTGGGACCGAGCACTACCTTCTTATTTGCCACCAAACTGTCTGGCCTCTCAGCCAGTATCGCCACCACACTGCTACCGCCACTAGATCTGGCGGCAGCAGTGCCACTGATCTTCGGAGCCTGCCGAGCAGGGGGGCTACACATAATCTCCCCTCCGTCAGACCCCCGATCCACTGCAGGATCAGGAGTGGGCTGACCAGAGGGGTTTGCAATGGCATCCCGGGGGACAGGGAGTACGTCGGGCTTACAAAGGGGTACAAACACAAGACGCTCCTCCATGACTGGAGTCCTACCTGCCTTCTCCGCCTTCCGCCTCCTTCTCCTTTCGGCCTTGCTAGACGGGTCGTCCGACACCGGATCCCCTCCAAATGTGAAATCCCCGAAGTTCACCGGTGGGGACTGTACCCGCCTAGTCCTGGCCGTCAGGAGTCCCCCGGGACCGCCACCGCGTCCGGTCTCCTCCGACTCCGACCACGACTCCTCTGAGCCCTCGGAACTGCTCAGCGACACGAGGACACCCGATGGTCGGTGCCTCGCTCCATCTTGCACCTTTAACTCAGGTTTCACAGCACGCTCCCGTTGTGCACAAGGGAGGCTGCCCTCTGATACCTGGCTGCACTCAGACACCTGTGCCTCGCTTCCTCCCTGCTTGATTGAGGCAGACTCAGGGATTAACTCCTAGCTTGCCTCCTGGCTTGCCTCCTGGCTTGTGTCTTGGGCCGATTCCTGGGCCGATTCCTGGCCCTGTTCCAATGCTCTTTTCCCCAGAGACTTTTTCCATCTTAACAGTCTCTGGCGAAAACTCCCTGAGGACTGCAAAATCAAGTCCAGCCTGGTCTCCAGGAAGCTTATACGCTCCTTCAGCTCCTTTATCTTCTTTGAAATTGCCGGTCTTTTATTCTTTGAACAGTGATCCGCGCGATACCGTTGATCAGCAAGAGACTGCTTCAGGGCCAGTCTCTCCTCCTCTGAAGCCATGTACAGGCTCGTAACTGCCGTTACCCTTTGCCGGAACTGCTGTTGCGGCTCCCTCGGGGCTAATACCGGCCAGTCCTCGAGCCGGTACTCGAGGTCCTCCATATCCAGGATTTCGCCTAGTGCCCCGTGCGACACCACGGAGCAACAGGCAGTCTCTGACATACCCGGCACCTCTCGTCCGCTCTCTCCCTTGTCACTCCTTTCACCGGCGGCATCCACCGCCGCGAGCTTTACTCCTGCAGCGGCTCCCGCCATTGCGCCGGCTGCCGCTGCGGGCCTCTCCGTCCTTCCTCCAGTCCGACTCACTGTGTCCGCGGCTGTGCTGGCTCAAATCTTCATTGGAGCCGCCGCTCCTCAAGCACATCCTCCCTGACCGTCGTAGCATGCCGGCTGCCTCCTCCATCTTGCGGCCACTCTCCCGCCCGGCTTCGGCGGCCAGTGTGTCCTCCTCCTTACTCACCCCCGACTCCGGGGTCTCTCCCCAGGACCCCACTCCTCCTGGGAAAGGAGTGGGGACCCTGCCTGGAACTCCAGCCGGATCCAGCAAGGGTTTTTCGGCTTACAAAATGTGAAAGCACCTCACACACTGCTCACACACCTCTCCCCTCAGGGAGCAAGCCTGTTCTGACACCAGCACACACAAACTCCTCCTCTTCCCGTGGCTGCTGGCACCAGTCTTGCCCTCCAATGGATCCTCGTTAAAGGATTTAAAGTGTACTCATTCCAATTACAGAGCCTCGAAAGAGTCCTGTATTGTTATTTTTTGTCACTACCTCCCCGGGTCGGGAGTGGGTAATTTGCGCGCCTGCTGCCTTCCTTGGATGTGGTAGCCGTTTCTCAGGCTCCCTCTCCGGAATCGAACCCTGATTCCCCGTTACCCGTGGTCACCATGGTAGGCGCAAAAAGTACCATCGAAAGTTGATAGGGCAGACGTCCGAATGTATCGTCGCCGTCACGGGGACGTGCGATCGGCCCGAGGTTATCTAGAGTCACCAGAACGGCCGGGGAGAGCGTAGGGAGGGCCGGAGCCCGACCCCACCGCCCAAGCCCTCGGATTGGTTTTGGTCCTATAAATGCACGCGTTCCGGGTGGTCAGCGCTCGTCGGCATGTATTAGCTCTAGAATTACCACAGTTATCCAAGTAACGGTTGGAGCGATCAAAGGAACCATAACTGATTTAATGAGCCATTCGCAGTTTCACTGTACCGGCCGTGTGTACTTACACGTGCATGGCTTAATCTTGGAGACAAGCATATGCTACTGGCAGGATCAACCAGGTAGTCCCCCCTTCCATCGAAGTGCTGAGACTACCTTCATTTATTGCGCTCGGGAGGTGGGCGGCCTCGCAGTGCCAGGGGGACAAGACGACTTTCCAAGGCAGCAGAGAAAGTCCAGGACCTTTGCAGAGAAGAGGTCAACCAAGAGCCCCGCGGGAGGTCGCAGCTGGCTGCCAACTTGGTACCGGTACAACCTGGTCACCGCTCGGAAGCGGCCCAGGTCTGCAGGACATGGGTTGG
Organism: Rhinoderma darwinii; assembly: GCF_050947455.1. Lineage (NCBI taxonomy): Eukaryota > Metazoa > Chordata > Amphibia > Anura > Rhinodermatidae > Rhinoderma > Rhinoderma darwinii. The sequence goes on along the minus strand of NW_027461681.1, from coordinate 367,625 downwards.
CATAACTGCTACGACGCGCCCCAGGACAATCCCGGCTACCTGCTCTCACCGACGGCCCAGCTCGAAACCTGCCGAGCAGGAGGACACCTTCAAACAACCGACCCCCCTTCCAAGGCATCGGAAGACAGTCGAGGACACATGGAAAGAGAGCAACCAAGAGCCCCGTTGTTGGACGCAGATTGGCACTGAGACCGCAACCAGGTTTCGCGACCACATAAATGTAAGTCAACCGGGGTGTTCAATATGCCACTGTGACGCTTCAGGACAGTCCGGGCTACATACTCTCACCGCGGGCCAGCTCTCAACCTGCCGAGGAGGAGGATGCCTTCAAACAACCGACCGACCCTTCCAAGGCATCGGAAGACAGTCTAGGACACATGGAAAGAGAGCAACCAAGAGCCCCGTTGTTGGACGCAGATTGGCACTGAGACCGCAACCAGGTTTCGCGACCACATAAATGTAAGTCAACCGGGGTGTTCAATATGCCACTGTGACGCTTCAGGACAGTCCGGGCTACATACTCTCACCGCGGGCCAGCTCTCAACCTGCCGAGGAGGAGGATGCCTTCAAACAACCGACCGACCCTTCCAAGGCATCGGAAGACAGTCTAGGACACATGGAAAGAGAGCAACCAAGAGCCCCGTTGTTGGACGCAGATTGGCACTGAGACCGCAACCAGGTTTCGCGACCACATAAATGTAAGTCAACCGGGGTGTTCAATATGCCACTGTGACGCTTCAGGACAGTCCGGGCTACATACTCTCACCGCGGGCCAGCTCGCAACCTGCCGAGATGGAGGAAGCCTACGAAGACCGGTCGGTCGGTCGGGGCAGAATCGTAAGTCGAGGACCTGTTTAGAGAGAGCCCAACATAGAGCCGAGAAGATGGAGCGCTCTCATCGTCCCTAACCCTTACCAGTAAGGTATCAAGGACCAGGCTTAGGTAATATGGGACAAAGGCAACGGCAACCTCGACAATCCGGGTTAACTGCTCTCACCGGCGGCCCAGCTCGCAACCTGCCGAGATGGAGGACGCCTACGAAGACCGGTCGGTCGGGGCAGAATCGTAAGTCGAGGACCTGTTTAGAGAGAGCCCAACATAGAGCCGAGAAGATGGAGCGCGCTCATCGTCCCTAACCCTTACCAGTAAGGTATCAAGGACCAGGCTTAGGTAATATGGGACAAAGGCAACGGCAACCTCGACAATCCGGGTTAACTGCTCTCACCGGCGGCCCAGCTCGCAACCTGCCGAGATGGAGGACTCCTACGAAGACCGGTCGGTCGGTCGGGGCAGCATCGTAAGTCGAGGACCTGTTTAGAGAGAGCCCAACATAGAGCCGAGAAGATGGAGCGCGCTCAGTGTCCCTAACCCTTACCAGTAAGGTATCAAGGACCAGGCTTAGGTAATATGGGACAAAGGCAACGGCAACCTCGACAATCCGGGTTAACTGCTCTCACCGGCGGCCCAGCTCGCAACCTGCCGAGATGAAGGATGCCTACGAAGACCGGTCGGTCTTAAGTCGAGGACCTGTTTAGAGAGAGCCCAACATAGAGCCGAGAAGATGGAGCGCGCTCAGCGTCCCTAACCCTTACCAGTAAGGTAACAAGGACCAGGCTTAGGTAATATGGGACAAAGGCAACGGACAACCTCGACAATCCGGGTTAACTGCTCTCTCCGGCGGCCCAGCTCGCAAAGTGCCGAGGAGGACGCCTTTGTCGCCCACGGGGAACCGAGGCCGCTTTCCCGGCGGCTTAGCGGCTCCACATGGGATGGGGCCGCCCCCTCCGGAGAGGGGGGGAGGGAAGCCACCGTGGAGCCGCGTGTGGCTTGCATGCGGGAGCCACGCCGACACTTCCAGCCTCGGGCGAGGCGGAAGACGGCTTTGGACTACTTGCGAGAAACAACCGTGCCCCATGCGCGGGTGCGCCTGGGAGCACCTCGGCTAGAGAGGCCCTTGCGAGCAGCGGACATACGGGGGCGGTCACTGCCTCCCCGTCGTTTAAAGCTTTCTCTCGCGCCTCGGGCTCCGGCGACACCAGCGCACTCTCGGACGCCTTTTAGAGTGATAGAAGCAGCACTGAGCAAACGCACCTCGCGGGAGCGAGAGGTACCGGCGCCCGCCTTAGCAGGACCGCCGGGCTTTTTGGGACACCGGCCGTAGGTGGCCGGGGGCGAAACAGACCCGGACGGTGTGGGAGGAAGACGCGCTCGCCGTAACCGACAGGGCTCCAAAGCACTGCCGAGCGAGTGGTCCCTCCGCCGCCGGGTCGCGGGGAGCCAGATCGATCTGAGGAGTCTTGGACAAATTCCAAAGACTCAAACGGCGCGGGAGCACGTGCTCCTCTCACAGCTTAACGACAGGTGGACGAGGCCGACGAGGACTTCCAGGAGACACCATGAGAGGGCCGGTGCCTATCGCTCACACCCTGGAAGTCACTCTCGGCCACGAACGGTTAGGACTTCCCGCTAGGAAGAACCGTAGGGACTTGGAACACGAAACCAAAATGCCCTCTCACAGGATTTCAGGTGAAGGAGATATTCGCACCCCTAAAAGTGTCACCACCTCAAATACACCGGGGTAAGGTGCCAACTTACCCGGGCTCCTGGAACTGCTGCCCGGCTGAAGCCCAAAATAAAAACCTCATAGGGTTTTTCCTCCAAAACGTCAATGAAGACAGACCTGCCAGCGAGGCCGACGGGGACTTCCAGGAGGCCGGCATGACGTGCCACTACATACCGGTCACACCATGGAAGTCCTTCTCGGGTTGGACCAGGTGCAGCTCCCGCTAGAACGTGCAGCACGTCCTCCTTCACGGTACTCTCGATTGGAGTCGCCAACGTGGCCGAGCTCCTACAACTGCTGGTCGGCCTGGGACTCCAGAAAGAATGTACCAAAGTTCTTTCGTGGAAGTTCAGGTGCAGCGGACCGACCAGCCAATGAGGCCGACGGGGACTTCCAGGAGACACCATGAGAGGGCCGGTGCCTATCGCTCACACCCTGGAAGTCACTCTCGGCCACGAACGGTTAGGACTTCCCGCTAGGAAGAACCGTTGGGACTTGGAACTCAAAACCTAAATGCCCTCTCACAGGATTTCAGGTGAAGGAGATATTCGCACCCCTAAAAGTGTCACCACCTCAAATACACCGGGGTAAGGTGCCAACTTACCCGGGCTCCTGGAACTGCTGCCCGGCTGAAGCCCAAAATAAAAACCTCATAGGGTTTTTCCTCCAAAACGTCAATGAAGACAGACCTGCGAGCTAGGCCGACGGGGACTTCCAGGAGGCCGGCATGACGTGCCACTACATACCGGTCACACCATGGAAGTCCTTCTCGGGTTGGACCAGGTGCCGCTCCCGCTAGAACGTGCAGCACGTCCTCCTTCACGGTACTCTCGATTGGAGTCGCCAACGTGGCCGAGCTCCTACAACTGCTGGTCGGCCTGGGACTCCAGAAAGAATGTACCAAAGTTCTTTCGTGGAAGTTCAGGTGCAGCGGACCGACCAGCCAATGAGGCCGACGGGGACTTCCAGGAGACACCATGAGAGGGCCGGTGCCTATCGCTCACACCCTGGAAGTCACTCTCGGCCACGAACGGTTAGGACTTCCCGCTAGGAAGAACCGTTGGGACTTGGAACTCAAAACCTAAATGCCCTCTCACAGGATTTCAGGTGAAGGAGATATTCGCACCCCTAAAAGTGTCACCACCTCAAATACACCGGGGTAAGGTGCCAACTTACCCGGGCTCCTGGAACTGCTGCCCGGCTGAAGCCCAAAATAAAAACCTCATAGGGTTTTTCCTCCAAAACGTCAATGAAGACAGACCTGCCAGCGAGGCCGACGGGGACTTCCAGGAGGCCGGCATGACGTGCCACTACATACCGGTCACACCATGGAAGTCCTTCTCGGGTTGGACCAGGTGCAGCTCCCGCTAGAACGTGCAGCACGTCCTCCTTCACGGTACTCTCGATTGGAGTCGCCAACGTGGCCGAGCTCCTACAACTGCTGGTCGGCCTGGGACTCCAGAAAGAATGTACCAAAGTTCTTTCGTGGAAGTTCAGGTGCAGCGGACCGACCAGCCAATGAGGCCGACGGGGACTTCCAGGAGACACCATGAGAGGGCCGGTGCCTATCGCTCACACCCTGGAAGTCACTCTCGGCCACGAACGGTTAGGACTTCCCGCTAGGAAGAACCGTTGGGACTTGGAACTCAAAACCTAAATGCCCTCTCACAGGATTTCAGGTGAAGGAGATATTCGCACCCCTAAAAGTGTCACCACCTCAAATACACCGGGGTAAGGTGCCAACTTACCCGGGCTCCTGGAACTGCTGCCCGGCTGAAGCCCAAAATAAAAACCTCATAGGGTTTTTCCTCCAAAACGTCAATGAAGACAGACCTGCCAGCGAGGCCGACGGGGACTTCCAGGAGGCCGGCATGACGTGCCACTACATACCGGTCACACCATGGAAGTCCTTCTCGGGTTGGACCAGGTGCAGCTCCCGCTAGAACGTGCAGCACGTCCTCCTTCACGGTACTCTCGATTGGAGTCGCCAACGTGGCCGAGCTCCTACAACTGCTGGTCGGCCTGGGACTCCAGAAAGAATGTACCAAAGTTCTTTCGTGGAAGTTCAGGTGCAGCGGACCGACCAGCCAATGAGGCCGACGGGGACTTCCAGGAGACACCATGAGAGGGCCGGTGCCTATCGCTCACACCCTGGAAGTCACTCTCGGCCACGAACGGTTAGGACTTCCCGCTAGGAAGAACCGTTGGGACTTGGAACTCAAAACCTAAATGCCCTCTCACAGGATTTCAGGTGAAGGAGATATTCGCACCCCTAAAAGTGTCACCACCTCAAATACACCGGGGTAAGGTGCCAACTTACCCGGGCTCCTGGAACTGCTGCCCGGCTGTAGCCAAAAATAAAAACCTCATAGGGTTTTTCCTCCAAAACGTCAATGAAGACAGACCTGCCAGCGAGGCCGACGGGGACTTCCAGGAGGCCGGCATGACGTGCCACTACATACCGGTCACACCATGGAAGTCCTTCTCGGGTTGGACCAGGTGCAGCTCCCGCTAGAACGTGCAGCACGTCCTCCTTCACGGTACTCTCGATTGGAGTCGCCAACGTGGCCGAGCTCCTACAACTGCTGGTCGGCCTGGGACTCCAGAAAGAATGTACCAAAGTTCTTTCGTGGAAGTTCAGGTGCAGCGGACCGACCAGCCAATGAGGCCGACGGGGACTTCCAGGAGACACCATGAGAGGGCCGGTGCCTATCGCTCACACCCTGGAAGTCACTCTCGGCCACGAACGGTTAGGACTTCCCGCTAGGAAGAACCGTTGGGACTTGGAACTCAAAACCTAAATGCCCTCTCACAGGATTTCAGGTGAAGGAGATATTCGCACCCCTAAAAGTGTCACCACCTCAAATACACCGGGGTAAGGTGCCAACTTACCCGGGCTCCTGGAACTGCTGCCCGGCTGAAGCCAAAAATAAAAACCTCATAGGGTTTTTCCTCCAAAACGTCAATGAAGACAGACCTGCCAGCGAGGCCGACGGGGACTTCCAGGAGGCCGGCATGACGTGCCACTACATACCGGTCACACCATGGAAGTCCTTCTCGGGTTGGACCAGGTGCAGCTCCCGCTAGAACGTGCAGCACGGCCTCCTTCACGGTACTCTCGATTGGAGTCGCCAACGTGGCCGAGCTCCTACAACTGCTGGTCGGCCTGGGACTCCAGAAAGAATGTACCAAAGTTCTTTCGTGGAAGTTCAGGTGCAGCGGACCGACCAGCCAATGAGGCCGACGGGGACTTCCAGGAGACACCATGAGAGGGCCGGTGCCTATCGCTCACACCCTGGAAGTCACTCTCGGCCACGAACGGTTAGGACTTCCCGCTAGGAAGAACCGTTGGGACTTGGAACTCAAAACCTAAATGCCCTCTCACAGGATTTCAGGTGAAGGAGATATTCGCACCCCTAAAAGTGTCACCACCTCAAATACACCGGGGTAAGGTGCCAACTTACCCGGGCTCCTGGAACTGCTGCCCGGCTGAAGCCAAAAATAAAAACCTCATAGGGTTTTTCCTCCAAAACGTCAATGAAGACAGACCTGCCAGCGAGGCCGACGGGGACTTCCAGGAGGCCGGCATGACGTGCCACTACATACCGGTCACACCATGGAAGTCCTTCTCGGGTTGGACCAGGTGCAGCTCCCGCTAGAACGTGCAGCACGTCCTCCTTCACGGTACTCTCGATTGGAGTCGCCAACGTGGCCGAGCTCCTACAACTGCTGGTCGGCCTGGGACTCCAGAAAGAATGTACCAAAGTTCTTTCGTGGAAGTTCAGGTGCAGCGGACCGACCAGCCAATGAGGCCGACGGGGACTTCCAGGAGACACCATGAGAGGGCCGGTGCCTATCGCTCACACCCTGGAAGTCACTCTCGGCCACGAACGGTTAGGACTTCCCGCTAGGAAGAACCGTTGGGACTTGGAACTCAAAACCTAAATGCCCTCTCACAGGATTTCAGGTGAAGGAGATATTCGCACCCCTAAAAGTGTCACCACCTCAAATACACCGGGGTAAGGTGCCAACTTACCCGGGCTCCTGGAACTGCTGCCCGGCTGAAGCCAAAAATAAAAACCTCATAGGGTTTTTCCTCCAAAACGTCAATGAAGACAGACCTGCCAGCGAGGCCGACGGGGACTTCCAGGAGGCCGGCATGACGTGCCACTACATACCGGTCACACCATGGAAGTCCTTCTCGGGTTGGACCAGGTGCAGCTCCCGCTAGAACGTGCAGCACGTCCTCCTTCACGGTACTCTCGATTGGAGTCGCCAACGTGGCCGAGCTCCTACAACTGCTGGTCGGCCTGGGACTCCAGAAAGAATGTACCAAAGTTCTTTCGTGGAAGTTCAGGTGCAGCGGACCGACCAGCCAATGAGGCCGACGGGGACTTCCAGGAGACACCATGAGAGGGCCGGTGCCTATCGCTCACACCCTGGAAGTCACTCTCGGCCACGAACGGTTAGGACTTCCCGCTAGGAAGAACCGTTGGGACTTGGAACTCAAAACCTAAATGCCCTCTCACAGGATTTCAGGTGAAGGAGATATTCGCACCCCTAAAAGTGTCACCACCTCAAATACACCGGGGTAAGGTGCCAACTTACCCGGGCTCCTGGAACTGCTGCCCGGCTGAAGCCCAAAATAAAAACCTCATAGGGTTTTTCCTCCAAAACGTCAATGAAGACAGACCTGCGAGCTAGGCCGACGGGGACTTCCAGGAGGCCGGCATGGCGTGCCACTACATACCGGCCACACCATGGAAGTCCTTCTCGGGTTGGACCAGGTGCAGCTCCCGCTAGAACGTGCAGCACGTCCTCCTTCACGGTACTCTCGATTGGAGTCGCCAACGTGGCCGAGCTCCTACAACTGCTGGTCGGCCTGGGACTCCAGAAAGAATGCACCAAAGTTCTTTCGTGGAAGTTCAGGTGCAGCGGACCGACCAGCCAACGAGGCCGACGGGGACTTCCAGGAGGCCGGCATGACGTGCCACTACATACCAGTCACACCATGGAAGTCCTTCTCGGCCACGAAGGGTTAGGACTTCCCGCTAGGAAGAACCGTTGGGACTTGGAACGCGGAGCAGAAATGCCCTCTCACAGGTTTTCAGGTGAAGGAGATATTCGCTCCCCTAAAAGTGTCACCACCTCAAATACACCGGGGTAAGGTGCCAACTTACCCGGGCTCCTGGAACTGCTGCCCGGCTGAAGCCCAAAATAAAAACCTCATAGGGTTTTTCCTCCAAAACGTCAATGAAGACAGACCTGCGAGCTAGGCCGACGGGGACTTCCAGGAGGCCGGCATGGCGTGCCACTACATACCGGCCACACCATGGAAGTCATTCTCGGGTTGGACCAGGTGCAGCTCCCGCTAGAACGTGCAGCACGTCCTCCTTCACGGTACTCTCGATTGGAGTCGCCAACGTGGCCGAGCTCCTACAACTGCTGGTCGGCCTGGGACTCCAGAAAGAATGCACCAAAGTTCTTTCGTGGAAGTTCAGGTGCAGCGGACCGACCAGCCAACGAGGCCGACGGGGACTTCCAGGAGACACCATGAGAGGGCCGGTGCCTATCGCTCACACCCTGAAAGTCACTCTCGGCCACGAACGGTTAGGACTTCCCGCTAGGAAGAACCGTTGGGACTTGGAACTCAAAACCTAAATGCCCTCTCACAGGATTTCAGGTGAAGGAGATATTCGCACCCCTAAAAGTGTCACCACCTCAAATACACCGGGGTAAGGTGCCAACTTACCCGGGCTCCTGGAACTGCTGCCCGGCTGAAGCCAAAAATAAAAACCTCATAGGGTTTTTCCTCCAAAACGTCAATGAAGACAGACCTGCCAGCGAGGCCGACGGGGACTTCCAGGAGGCCGGCATGACGTGCCACTACATACCGGTCACACCATGGAAGTCCTTCTCGGGTTGGACCAGGTGCAGCTCCCGCTAGAACGTGCAGCACGGCCTCCTTCACGGTACTCTCGATTGGAGTCGCCAATGTGGCCGAGCTCCTACAACTGCTGGTCGGCCTGGGACTCCAGAAAGAATGTACCAAAGTTCTTTCGTGGAAGTTCAGGTGCAGCGGACCGACTAGCCAATGAGGCCGACGGGGACTTCCAGGAGACACCATGAGAGGGCCGGTGCCTATCGCTCACACCCTGGAAGTCACTCTCGGCCACGAACGGTTAGGACTTCCCGCTAGGAAGAACCGTTGGGACTTGGAACTCAAAACCTAAATGCCCTCTCACAGGATTTCAGGTGAAGGAGATATTCGCACCCCTAAAAGTGTCACCACCTCAAATACACCGGGGTAAGGTGCCAACTTACCCGGGCTCCTGGAACTGCTGCCCGGCTGAAGCCAAAAATAAAAACCTCATAGGGTTTTTCCTCCAAAACGTCAATGAAGACAGACCTGCCAGCGAGGCCGACGGGGACTTCCAGGAGGCCGGCATGACGTGCCACTACATACCGGTCACACCATGGAAGTCCTTCTCGGGTTGGACCAGGTGCAGCTCCCGCTAGAACGTGCAGCACGTCCTCCTTCACGGTACTCTCGATTGGAGTCGCCAACGTGGCCGAGCTCCTACAACTGCTGGTCGGCCTGGGACTCCAGAAAGAATGTACCAAAGTTCTTTCGTGGAAGTTCAGGTGCAGCGGACCGACCAGCCAATGAGGCCGACGGGGACTTCCAGGAGACACCATGAGAGGGCCGGTGCCTATCGCTCACACCCTGGAAGTCACTCTCGGCCACGAACGGTTAGGACTTCCCGCTAGGAAGAACCGTTGGGACTTGGAACTCAAAACCTAAATGCCCTCTCACAGGATTTCAGGTGAAGGAGATATTCGCACCCCTAAAAGTGTCACCACCTCAAATACACCGGGGTAAGGTGCCAACTTACCCGGGCTCCTGGAACTGCTGCCCGGCTGAAGCCAAAAATAAAAACCTCATAGGGTTTTTCCTCCAAAACGTCAATGAAGACAGACCTGCCAGCGAGGCCGACGGGGACTTCCAGGAGGCCGGCATGACGTGCCACTACATACCGGTCACACCATGGAAGTCCTTCTCGGGTTGGACCAGGTGCAGCTCCCGCTAGAACGTGCAGCACGTCCTCCTTCACGGTACTCTCGATTGGAGTCGCCAACGTGGCCGAGCTCCTACAACTGCTGGTCGGCCTGGGACTCCAGAAAGAATGTACCAAAGTTCTTTCGTGGAAGTTCAGGTGCAGCGGACCGACCAGCCAATGAGGCCGACGGGGACTTCCAGGAGACACCATGAGAGGGCCGGTGCCTATCGCTCACACCCTGGAAGTCACTCTCGGCCACGAACGGTTAGGACTTCCCGCTAGGAAGAACCGTTGGGACTTGGAACTCAAAACCTAAATGCCCTCTCACAGGATTTCAGGTGAAGGAGATATTCGCACCCCTAAAAGTGTCACCACCTCAAATACACCGGGGTAAGGTGCCAACTTACCCGGGCTCCTGGAACTGCTGCCCGGCTGAAGCCCAAAATAAAAACCTCATAGGGTTTTTCCTCCAAAACGTCAATGAAGACAGACCTGCGAGCTAGGCCGACGGGGACTTCCAGGAGGCCGGCATGGCGTGCCACTACATACCGGCCACACCATGGAAGTCCTTCTCGGGTTGGACCAGGTGCAGCTCCCGCTAGAACGTGCAGCACGTCCTCCTTCACGGTACTCTCGATTGGAGTCGCCAACGTGGCCGAGCTCCTACAACTGCTGGTCGGCCTGGGACTCCAGAAAGAATGCACCAAAGTTCTTTCGTGGAAGTTCAGGTGCAGCGGACCGACCAGCCAACGAGGCCGACGGGGACTTCCAGGAGGCCGGCATGACGTGCCACTACATACCAGTCACACCATGGAAGTCCTTCTCGGCCACGAAGGGTTAGGACTTCCCGCTAGGAAGAACCGTTGGGACTTGGAACGCGGAGCAGAAATGCCCTCTCACAGGTTTTCAGGTGAAGGAGATATTCGCTCCCCTAAAAGTGTCACCACCTCAAATACACCGGGGTAAGGTGCCAACTTACCCGGGCTCCTGGAACTGCTGCCCGGCTGAAGCCCAAAATAAAAACCTCATAGGGTTTTTCCTCCAAAACGTCAATGAAGACAGACCTGCGAGCTAGGCCGACGGGGACTTCCAGGAGGCCGGCATGGCGTGCCACTACATACCGGCCACACCATGGAAGTCATTCTCGGGTTGGACCAGGTGCAGCTCCCGCTAGAACGTGCAGCACGTCCTCCTTCACGGTACTCTCGATTGGAGTCGCCAACGTGGCCGAGCTCCTACAACTGCTGGTCGGCCTGGGACTCCAGAAAGAATGCACCAAAGTTCTTTCGTGGAAGTTCAGGTGCAGCGGACCGACCAGCCAACGAGGCCGACGGGGACTTCCAGGAGACACCATGAGAGGGCCGGTGCCTATCGCTCACACCCTGGAAGTCACTCTCGGCCACGAACGGTTAGGACTTCCCGCTAGGAAGAACCGTTGGGACTTGGAACTCAAAACCTAAATGCCCTCTCACAGGATTTCAGGTGAAGGAGATATTCACACCCCTAAAAGTGTCACCACCTCAAATACACCGGGGTAAGGTGCCAAAGTACCCGGGCTCCTGGAACTGCTGCCCGGCTGAGGCCCAAAATAAAAACCTCATAGGGTTTTTCCTCCAAAACGTCAATGAAGACAGACCTGCCAGCGAGGCCGACGGGGACTTCCAGGGGGCCGGCATGACGTGCCACTACATACCGGTCACACCATGGAAGTCATTCTCGGGTTGGACCAGGTGCAGCTCCCGCTAGAACGTGCAGCACGTCCTCCTTCAAGGTGTTCGGTTGGAGTCGCCAAGGTGGCCGAGCTCCTGCAACTGCTGGTCGGCCTGGGACTCCAGAAAGAATGCATCAAAGTTCTTTCGTGGAAGTTCAGGTGCAGCGGACCGACCAGCGAGCAAGGCCGACGGGAACTTCCAGGAGGCCAGCATGACGTGCCACTACATACCGGTCACACCATGGAAGTCCTTCTCGGGTTGGACCAGGTGCAGCTCCCGCAAGAACGTGCAGCACGTCCTCCTTCATGGTACTCGGTTGGAGTCACAGAGCTGGCCGAGCTCCTGCAACTGCTGGTCGGCCTGGGACTCCAGAAAGAATGCACCAAAGTTCTTTCATGGAAGTTAAGGTGCAGCGGACCGACCAGCGAACGAGGCCGACGGGGACTTCCAGGAGGCACCGTGAGAGGGCGGGCCGGTACCTATTGCTCAAACCCTGGAAGTCACTCTCGGCCAGGAACGGTTAGGACTTCCCGCTAGGAAGAACCGTTGGGACTTGGAACTCAAAACCTAGATGCCCTCTCACAGGATTTCAGGTGAAGGAGATATTCACACCCCTAAAAGTGTCACCACCTCAAATACACCGGGGTAAGGTGCCAAAGTACCCGGGCTCATGGAACTGCTGCCCGGCTGAGGCCCAAAATAAAAACCTCATAGGGTTTTTTCTCCAAAACGTCAATGAAGACAGACCTGCGAGCGAGGCCGACGGGGACTTCCAGGAGGACGGCAGGAGGTGCCACTACCTACCGGTCACACCATGGAAGTCCTTCTCGGCTTGGAACGGGAGCAGCTCCCGTTTGTACTTCCTCGTTCACGGCTTTCGGTAGGAGTTGCCGAGGTGGCCGAGCTCCTGCAACTGCAGGTCGGCTTGGGACTTCAGAAAATACCATAAAAAAAAAAAGTGTTTTTTATTATGAAGGTAAAACACACAGCGGGACCGAGCCGTGAGCCAGGCCGACGGGGACTTCCAGGAGGACGGCAGGAGGTGCCACTACCTACCGGTCACACCATGGAAGTCCTTCTCGGCTTGGAACGGGAGCAGCTCCCGTTTGTACTTCCTCGTTCACGGCTTTCGGTAGGAGTTGCCGAGGTGGCCGAGCTCCTGCAACTGCAGGTCGGCTTGGGACTTCAGAAAATACCATAAAAAAAAAAATAATTTTTTATTAAGAAGGTAAAAAAACACCGGACCCGACCAGCGAGCGAGGCCGACGGGGACATCCAGGGCAGCGGCGTGAGAGGGCGGCTTGGTGCCGCTATCGCCGTGGAAGCAGCATTCGGCCTAAGCAGGGAACGCCTCCCGCCCTCCTCTCGTCCTGGAAGTGTTGGACTTGGGAGGCGGAGCAAGTTCTCCCTCTCACAGTATTTCAGGCGTAGGAGATATTCACACCCCTAAAAGTGTCACCTCGCCAATTACACCGGTGGGAGGTGCCAAAATGCCCGGCCTCCTGGAACTGCTGCTTGGCTGAAGGACAAAATAAAAACCTCATAGGGTTTTTTCTCCAAAACGTGAATGAAGACAGACACGCGAGCGAGGCCGAGGGGGAGTTCCAGGAGGTCGGCATGAGGTGGCCGCGCCTACCGCTTGAGCCCTGGAAGTCCGCCGCGGGCCGGAAGTGCTTGTCGGGCGGGTGAACTACGGGACTCGCTGCGGCCGATGCCCAGCTCCCACAAGGAAGCTGCCGGCATCCACAAGCTCCCACGGGGCCCCTCTATCCCCCCACGGGTGCAGAAGGCAGGCACACCGCCGCTAATAGGCGGAGCTGGCTCCCGGCCGCTGTCATGCATCACTCGCGGACCGGAAGTGCTTGGCAGCCGGGTGGACACGGCGGGACTCGCCGCGGGCGCTGTGGAGCTCCTACAGGGCTGCCCCCGGGCTGGCACAGCTTCCCCAAAGCTCCTCTATCCCCCCACGGGTGCAATAGGCAGGCACACGCCGCACACGCCGCTCGTACACGGAGATGGCTCCCGGCCGCTTTCGGTAGGAGTCACCGAGGTGGCCTTGCTCGTGCAACTGCAGGTGGGCTTGAGGCTTCCGAAAGTACCATAAAAAAAAAAACAGCGGGACCGACCCGCGAGCTAAGCCGACGGGGACTTCCAGGAGGTCGGCATGAGGTGGCCGCTCATACCGCTCTTGCCCTGGAAGTCCGCCGAGGACCGCGGGCGCTGTGGAGCTCCCACAAGGAAGCTGCCGGCATGCAGCAGCTCCCACGGGGCCCCTCTATCCCCCCACGGGTGCAGAAGGCAGGCACACCGCCGCTAATAGGCGGAGCTGGCTCCCGGCCGCTGTCATGCATCACTCGCGGACCGGAAGTGCTTGGCAGCCGGGTGGACACGGCGGGACTCGCCGCGGGCGCTGTGGAGCTCCTACAGGGCTGCCCCCGGGCTGGCACAGCTTCCCCATGGCTCCTCTATCCCTCCACGGCTGCAATAGGCAGGCACACACCGCTCATACACGGAGCTGGCTCCCGGCCGCTTTCGGAAGGAGTCGCCGACGTGGCCTTGCTCGTGCAACTCCAGGTGGGCTTGGGGCTTCCGAAAATGCCATAAAAAAAAAAAAGATTTTTTTATTAAGAAGGTAGAAAAATCAGCGGGACCGACCCGCGAGCGAGGCCGACGGGGACTTCTAGGAGGTCGGCATGAGGTGGCCGCGTCTACCGCTCGAAACCTGGAAGTCTGCAACGGGCGCTGCGGAGCTCGTACACGGCTGTCCCCGGTCTTGCACAGCTTCCCCATGGCTCCTCTATCCCCCCCATGGGTGCAATATAATTTTTTTTAAAAAAAACAATTTTAGTCATTATTAACCCCTTCCCGCCATTGGACGTATATGTACGTCCTGGAAAGCATTGACTTCACGCAAAATGACGTACAATGTTTGGCACCGGCTCAGAAGCTGAGTCGGTGCCATCATCACCGGATCTCAGCTGTATCTTACAGCTGACATCCGACTGTAACGGTGGGGACCGAACTAGGTTAATAATGACTAAAATTGTTTTTTTTAAAAAAAATGATATTGCACCCATGGGGGGGATAGAGGAGCCATGGGGAAGCTGTGCAAGACCGGGGACAGCCGTGTACGAGCTCCGCAGCGCCCGTTGCAGACTTCCAGGTTTCGAGCGGTAGACGCGGCCACCTCATGCCGACCTCCTAGAAGTCCCCGTCGGCCTCGCTCGCGGGTCGGTCCCGCTGATTTTTCTACCTTCTTAATAAAAAAATCTTTTTTTTTTTTATGGCATTTTCGGAAGCCCCAAGCCCACCTGGAGTTGCACGAGCAAGGCCACGTCGGCGACTCCTTCCGAAAGCGGCCGGGAGCCAGCTCCGTGTATGAGCGGTGTGTGCCTGCCTATTGCAGCCGTGGAGGGATAGAGGAGCCATGGGGAAGCTGTGCCAGCCCGGGGGCAGCCCTGTAGGAGCTCCACAGCGCCCGCGGCGAGTCCCGCCGTGTCCACCCGGCTGCCAAGCACTTCCGGTCCGCGAGTGATGCATGACAGCGGCCGGGAGCCAGCTCCGCCTATTAGCGGCGGTGTGCCTGCCTTCTGCACCCGTGGGGGGATAGAGGGGCCCCGTGGGAGCTGCTGCATGCCGGCAGCTTCCTTGTGGGAGCTCCACAGCGCCCGCGGTCCTCGGCGGACTTCCAGGGCAAGAGCGGTATGAGCGGCCACCTCATGCCGACCTCCTGGAAGTCCCCGTCGGCTTAGCTCGCGGGTCGGTCCCGCTGTTTTTTTTTTTACCTTCTTAATAAAAAAATCTTTTTTTTTTTATGGTACTTTCGGAAGCCTCAAGCCCACCTGCAGTTGCACGAGCAAGGCCACCTCGGTGACTCCTACCGAAAGCGGCCGGGAGCCATCTCCGTGTACGAGCGGCGTGTGCGGCGTGTGCCTGCCTATTGCACCCGTGGGGGGATAGAGGAGCTTTGGGGAAGCTGTGCCAGCCCGGGGGCAGCCCTGTAGGAGCTCCACAGCGCCCGCGGCGAGTCCCGCCGTGTCCACCCGGCTGCCAAGCACTTCCGGTCCGCGAGTGATGCATGTCAGCGGCCGGGAGCCAGCTCCGCCTATTAGCGGCGGTGTGCCTGCCTTCTGCACCCGTGGGGGGATAGAGGGGCCCCGTGGGAGCTGCTGCATGCCGGCAGCTTCCTTGTGGGAGCTCCACAGCGCCCGCGGTCCTCGGCGGACTTCCAGGGCAAGAGCGGTATGAGCGGCCACCTCATGCCGACCTCCTGGAAGTCCCCGTCGGCTTAGCTCGCGGGTCGGTCCCGCTGTTTTTTTTTTACCTTCTTAATAAAAAAATCTTTTTTTTTTTATGGTACTTTCGGAAGCCTCAAGCCCACCTGCAGTTGCACGAGCAAGGCCACCTCGGTGACTCCTACCGAAAGCGGCCGGGAGCCATCTCCGTGTACGAGCGGCGTGTGCGGCGTGTGCCTGCCTATTGCACCCGTGGGGGGATAGAGGAGCTTTGGGGAAGCTGTGCCAGCCCGGGGGCAGCCCTGTAGGAGCTCCACAGCGCCCGCGGCGAGTCCCGCCGTGTCCACCCGGCTGCCAAGCACTTCCGGTCCGCGAGTGATGCATGACAGCGGCCGGGAGCCAGCTCCGCCTATTAGCGGCGGTGTGCCTGCCTTCTGCACCCGTGGGGGGATAGAGGGGCCCCGTGGGAGCTTGTGGATGCCGGCAGCTTCCTTGTGGGAGCTGGGCATCGGCCGCGGCGAGTCCCGTAGTTCACCCGCCCGACAAGCACTTCCGGCCCGCGGCGGACTTCCAGGGCTCAAGCGGTAGGCGCGGCCACCTCATGCCGACCTCCTGGAACTCCCCCTCGGCCTCGCTCGCGTGTCTGTCTTCATTCACGTTTTGGAGAAAAAACCCTATGAGGTTTTTATTTTGGCCTTCAGCCAAGCAGCAGTTCCAGGAGGCCGGGCATTTTGGCACCTCCCACCGGTGTAATTGGCGAGGTGACACTTTTAGGGGTGTGAATATCTCCTACGCCTGAAATACTGTGAGAGGGAGAACTTGCTCCGCCTCCCAAGTCCAACACTTCCAGGACGAGAGGAGGGCGGGAGGCGTTCCCTGCTTAGGCCGAATGCTGCTTCCACGGCGATAGCGGCACCAAGCCGCCCTCTCACGCCGCTGCCCTGGATGTCCCCGTCGGCCTCGCTCGCTGGTCGGGTCCGGTGTTTTTTTACCTTCTTAATAAAAAATTATTTTTTTTTTTATGTTATTTCCTGAAGCCCCAAGCCCACCTGCAGTTGCACGAGCAAGGCCACCTCGGCAACTCCTACCGAAAGCCGTGAACGAGGAAGTACAAACGGGAGCTGCTCCCGTTCCAAGCCGAGAAGGACTTCCATGGTGTGACCGGTAGGTAGTGGCACCTCCTGCCGTCCTCCTGGAAGTCCCCGTCGGCCTGGCTCACGGCTCGGTCCCGCTGTGTGTTTTACCTTCATAATAAAAAACACTTTTTTTTTTTATGGTATTTTCTGAAGTCCCAAGCCGACCTGCAGTTGCAGGAGCTCGGCCACCTCGGCAACTCCTACCGAAAGCCGTGAACGAGGAAGTACAAACGGGAGCTGCTCCCGTTCCAAGCCGAGAAGGACTTCCATGGTGTGACCGGTAGGTAGTGGCACCTCCTGCCGTCCTCCTGGAAGTCCCCGTCGGCCTGGCTCACGGCTCGGTCCCGCTGTGTGTTTTACCTTCATAATAAAAAACACTTTTTTTTTTTATGGTATTTTCTGAAGTCCCAAGCCGACCTGCAGTTGCAGGAGCTCGGCCACCTCGGCAACTCCTACCGAAAGCCGTGAACGAGGAAGTACAAACGGGAGCTGCTCCCGTTCCAAGCCGAGAAGGACTTCCATGGTGTGACCGGTAGGTAGTGGCACCTCCTGCCGTCCTCCTGGAAGTCCCCGTCGGCCTCGCTCGCAGGTCTGTCTTCATTGACGTTTTGGAGAAAAAACCCTATGAGGTTTTTATTTTGGGCCTCAGCCGGGCAGCAGTTCCATGAGCCCGGGTACTTTGGCACCTTACCCCGGTGTATTTGAGGTGGTGACACTTTTAGGGGTGTGAATATCTCCTTCACCTGAAATCCTGTGAGAGGGCATCTAGGTTTTGAGTTCCAAGTCCCAACGGTTCTTCCTAGCGGGAAGTCCTAACCGTTCCTGGCCGAGAGTGACTTCCAGGGTTTGAGCAATAGGTACCGGCCCGCCCTCTCACGGTGCCTCCTGGAAGTCCCCGTCGGCCTCGTTCGCTGGTCGGTCCGCTGCACCTTAACTTCCATGAAAGAACTTTGGTGCATTCTTTCTGGAGTCCCAGGCCGACCAGCAGTTGCAGGAGCTCGGCCAGCTCTGTGACTCCAACCGAGTACCATGAAGGAGGACGTGCTGCACGTTCTTGCGGGAGCTGCACCTGGTCCAACCCGAGAAGGACTTCCATGGTGTGACCGGTATGTAGTGGCACGTCATGCTGGCCTCCTGGAAGTTCCCGTCGGCCTTGCTCGCTGGTCGGTCCGCTGCACCTGAACTTCCACGAAAGAACTTTGATGCATTCTTTCTAGAGTCCCAGGCCGACCAGCAGTTGCAGGAGCTCGGCCACCTTGGCGACTCCAACCGAACACCTTGAAGGAGGACGTGCTGCACGTTCTAGCGGGAGCTGCACCTGGTCCAACCCGAGAATGACTTCCATGGTGTGACCGGTATGTAGTGGCACGTCATGCCGGCCCCCTGGAAGTCCCCGTCGGCCTCGCTGGCAGGTCTGTCTTCATTGACGTTTTGGAGGAAAAACCCTATGAGGTTTTTATTTTGGGCCTCAGCCGGGCAGCAGTTCCAGGAGCCCGGGTACTTTGGCACCTTACCCCGGTGTATTTGAGGTGGTGACACTTTTAGGGGTGTGAATATCTCCTTCACCTGAAATCCTGTGAGAGGGCATTTAGGTTTTGAGTTCCAAGTCCCAACGGTTCTTCCTAGCGGGAAGTCCTAACCGTTCGTGGCCGAGAGTGACTTCCAGGGTGTGAGCGATAGGCACCGGCCCTCTCATGGTGTCTCCTGGAAGTCCCCGTCGGCCTCGTTGGCTGGTCGGTCCGCTGCACCTGAACTTCCACGAAAGAACTTTGGTGCATTCTTTCTGGAGTCCCAGGCCGACCAGCAGTTGTAGGAGCTCGGCCACGTTGGCGACTCCAATCGAGAGTACCGTGAAGGAGGACGTGCTGCACGTTCTAGCGGGAGCTGCACCTGGTCCAACCCGAGAATGACTTCCATGGTGTGGCCGGTATGTAGTGGCACGCCATGCCGGCCTCCTGGAAGTCCCCGTCGGCCTAGCTCGCAGGTCTGTCTTCATTGACGTTTTGGAGGAAAAACCCTATGAGGTTTTTATTTTGGGCTTCAGCCGGGCAGCAGTTCCAGGAGCCCGGGTAAGTTGGCACCTTACCCCGGTGTATTTGAGGTGGTGACACTTTTAGGGGAGCGAATATCTCCTTCACCTGAAAACCTGTGAGAGGGCATTTCTGCTCCGCGTTCCAAGTCCCAACGGTTCTTCCTAGCGGGAAGTCCTAACCCTTCGTGGCCGAGAAGGACTTCCATGGTGTGACTGGTATGTAGTGGCACGTCATGCCGGCCTCCTGGAAGTCCCCGTCGGCCTCGTTGGCTGGTCGGTCCGCTGCACCTGAACTTCCACGAAAGAACTTTGGTGCATTCTTTCTGGAGTCCCAGGCCGACCAGCAGTTGTAGGAGCTCGGCCACGTTGGCGACTCCAATCGAGAGTACCGTGAAGGAGGACGTGCTGCACGTTCTAGCGGGAGCTGCACCTGGTCCAACCCGAGAAGGACTTCCATGGTGTGGCCGGTATGTAGTGGCACGCCATGCCGGCCTCCTGGAAGTCCCCGTCGGCCTAGCTCGCAGGTCTGTCTTCATTGACGTTTTGGAGGAAAAACCCTATGAGGTTTTTATTTTGGGCTTCAGCCGGGCAGCAGTTCCAGGAGCCCGGGTAAGTTGGCACCTTACCCCGGTGTATTTGAGGTGGTGACACTTTTAGGGGTGCGAATATCTCCTTCACCTGAAATCCTGTGAGAGGGCATTTAGGTTTTGAGTTCCAAGTCCCAACGGTTCTTCCTAGCGGGAAGTCCTAACCGTTCGTGGCCGAGAGTGACTTCCAGGGTGTGAGCGATAGGCACCGGCCCTCTCATGGTGTCTCCTGGAAGTCCCCGTCGGCCTCATTGGCTGGTCGGTCCGCTGCACCTGAACTTCCACGAAAGAACTTTGGTACATTCTTTCTGGAGTCCCAGGCCGACCAGCAGTTGTAGGAGCTCGGCCACGTTGGCGACTCCAATCGAGAGTACCGTGAAGGAGGACGTGCTGCACGTTCTAGCGGGAGCTGCACCTGATCCAACCCGAGAAGGACTTCCATGGTGTGACCGGTATGTAGTGGCACATCATGCCGGCCTCCTGGAAGTCCCCGTCGGCCTCGCTGGCAGGTCTGTCTTCATTGACGTTTTGGAGGAAAAACCCTATGAGGTTTTTATTTTTGGCTTCAGCCGGGCAGCAGTTCCAGGAGCCCGGGTAAGTTGGCACCTTACCCCGGTGTATTTGAGGTGGTGACACTTTTAGGGTTGCGAATATCTCCTTCACCTGAAATCCTGTGAGAGGGCATTTAGGTTTTGAGTTCCAAGTCCCAACGGTTCTTCCTAGCGGGAAGTCCTAACCGTTCGTGGCCGAGAGTGACTTCCAGGGTGTGAGCGATAGGCACCGGCCCTCTCATGGTGTCTCCTGGAAGTCCCCGTCGGCCTCATTGGCTGGTCGGTCCGCTGCACCTGAACTTCCACGAAAGAACTTTGGTACATTCTTTCTGGAGTCCCAGGCCGACCAGCAGTTGTAGGAGCTCGGCCACGTTGGCGACTCCAATCGAGAGTACCGTGAAGGAGGACGTGCTGCACGTTCTAGCGGGAGCTGCACCTGGTCCAACCCGAGAAGGACTTCCATGGTGTGACCGGTATGTAGTGGCACGTCATGCCGGCCTCCTGGAAGTCCCCGTCGGCCTCGCTGGCAGGTCTGTCTTCATTGACGTTTTGGAGGAAAAACTCTATGAGGTTTTTATTTTTGGCTTCAGCCGGGCAGCAGTTCCAGGAGCCCGGGTAAGTTGGCACCTTACCCCGGTGTATTTGAGGTGGTGACACTTTTAGGGGTGCGAATATCTCCTTCACCTGAAATCCTGTGAGAGGGCATTTAGGTTTTGAGTTCCAAGTCCCAACGGTTCTTCCTAGCGGGAAGTCCTAACCGTTCGTGGCCGAGAGTGACTTCCAGGGTGTGAGCGATAGGCACCGGCCCTCTCATGGTGTCTCCTGGAAGTCCCCGTCGGCCTCATTGGCTGGTCGGTCCGCTGCACCTGAACTTCCACGAAAGAACTTTGGTACATTCTTTCTGGAGTCCCAGGCCGACCAGCAGTTGTAGGAGCTCGGCCACGTTGGCGACTCCAATCGAGAGTACCGTGAAGGAGGACGTGCTGCACGTTCTAGCGGGAGCTGCACCTGGTCCAACCCGAGAAGGACTTCCATGGTGTGACCGGTATGTAGTGGCACGTCATGCCGGCCTCCTGGAAGTCCCCGTCGGCCTCGCTGGCAGGTCTGTCTTCATTGACGTTTTGGAGGAAAAACCCTATGAGGTTTTTATTTTTGGCTTCAGCCGGGCAGCAGTTCCAGGAGCCCGGGTAAGTTGGCACCTTACCCCGGTGTATTTGAGGTGGTGACACTTTTAGGGGTGCGAATATCTCCTTCACCTGAAATCCTGTGAGAGGGCATTTAGGTTTTGAGTTCCAAGTCCCAACGGTTCTTCCTAGCGGGAAGTCCTAACCGTTCGTGGCCAAGAGTGACTTCCAGGGTGTGAGCGATAGGCACCGGCCCTCTCATGGTGTCTCCTGGAAATCCCCGTCGGCCTCATTGGCTGGTCGGTCCGCTGCACCTGAACTTCCACGAAAGAACTTTGGTACATTCTTTCTGGAGTCCCAGGCCGACCAGCAGTTGTAGGAGCTCGGCCACGTTGGCGACTCCAATCGAGAGTACCGTGAAGGAGGACGTGCTGCACGTTCTAGCGGGAGCTGCACCTGGTCCAACCCGAGAAGGACTTCCATGGTGTGACCGGTATGTAGTGGCACGTCATGCCGGCCTCCTGGAAGTCCCCGTCGGCCTCGCTGGCAGGTCTGTCTTCATTGACGTTTTGGAGGAAAAACCCTATGAGGTTTTTATTTTTGGCTTCAGCCGGGCAGCAGTTCCAGGAGCCCGGGTAAGTTGGCACCTTACCCCGGTGTATTTGAGGTGGTGACACTTTTAGGGGTGCGAATATCTCCTTCACCTGAAATCCTGTGAGAGGGCATTTAGGTTTTGAGTTCCAAGTCCCAACGGTTCTTCCTAGCGGGAAGTCCTAACCGTTCGTGGCCGAGAGTGACTTCCAGGGTGTGAGCGATAGGCACCGGCCCTCTCATGGTGTCTCCTGGAAGTCCCCGTCGGCCTCATTGGCTGGTCGGTCCGCTGCACCTGAACTTCCACGAAAGAACTTTGGTACATTCTTTCTGGAGTCCCAGGCCGACCAGCAGTTGTAGGAGCTCGGCCACGTTGGCGACTCCAATCGAGAGTACCGTGAAGGAGGACGTGCTGCACGTTCTAGCGGGAGCTGCACCTGGTCCAACCCGAGAAGGACTTCCATGGTGTGACCGGTATGTAGTGGCACGTCATGCCGGCCTCCTGGAAGTCCCCGTCGGCCTCGCTGGCAGGTCTGTCTTCATTGACGTTTTGGAGGAAAAACCCTATGAGGTTTTTATTTTGGGCTTCAGCCGGGCAGCAGTTCCAGGAGCCCGGGTAAGTTGGCACCTTACCCCGGTGTATTTGAGGTGGTGACACTTTTAGGGGTGCGAATATCTCCTTCACCTGAAATCCTGTGAGAGGGCATTTAGGTTTTGAGTTCCAAGTCCCAACGGTTCTTCCTAGCGGGAAGTCCTAACCGTTCGTGGCCGAGAGTGACTTCCAGGGTGTGAGCGATAGGCACCGGCCCTCTCATGGTGTCTCCTGGAAGTCCCCGTCGGCCTCATTGGCTGGTCGGTCCGCTGCACCTGAACTTCCACGAAAGAACTTTGGTACATTCTTTCTGGAGTCCCAGGCCGACCAGCAGTTGTAGGAGCTCGGCCACGTTGGCGACTCCAATCGAGAGTACCGTGAAGGAGGACGTGCTGCACGTTCTAGCGGGAGCTGCACCTGGTCCAACCCGAGAAGGACTTCCATGGTGTGACCGGTATGTAGTGGCACGTCATGCCGGCCTCCTGGAAGTCCCCGTCGGCCTAGCTCGCAGGTCTGTCTTCATTGACGTTTTGGAGGAAAAACCCTATGAGGTTTTTATTTTGGGCTTCAGCCGGGCAGCAGTTCCAGGAGCCCGGGTAAGTTGGCACCTTACCCCGGTGTATTTGAGGTGGTGACACTTTTAGGGGTGCGAATATCTCCTTCACCTGAAATCCTGTGAGAGGGCATTTAGGTTTTGAGTTCCAAGTCCCAACGGTTCTTCCTAGCGGGAAGTCCTAACCGTTCGTGGCCGAGAGTGACTTCCAGGGTGTGAGCGATAGGCACCGGCCCTCTCATGGTGTCTCCTGGAAGTCCCCGTCGGCCTCGTTGGTTGGTCGGTCCGCTGCACCTGAACTTCCACGAAAGAACTTTGGTACATTCTTTCTGGAGTCCCAGGCCGACCAGCAGTTGTAGGAGCTCGGCCACGTTGGCGACTCCAATCGAGAGTACCGTGAAGGAGGACGTGCTGCACGTTCTAGCGGGAGCTGCACCTGGTCCAACCCGAGAAGGACTTCCATGGTGTGACCGGTATGTAGTGGCACGTCATGCCGGCCTCCTGGAAGTCCCCGTCGGCCTCGCTGGCAGGTCTGTCTTCATTGACGTTTTGGAGGAAAAACCCTATGAGGTTTTTATTTTGGGCTTCAGCCGGGCAGCAGTTCCAGGAGCCCGGGTAAGTTGGCACCTTACCCCGGTGTATTTGAGGTGGTGACACTTTTAGGGGTGCGAATATCTCCTTCACCTGAAATCCTGTGAGAGGGCATTTTGGTTTCGTGTTCCAAGTCCCTACGGTTCTTCCTAGCGGGAAGTCCTAACCGTTCGTGGCCGAGAGTGACTTCCAGGGTGTGAGCGATAGGCACCGGCCCTCTCATGGTGTCTCCTGGAAGTCCTCGTCGGCCTCGTCCACCTGTCGTTAAGCTGTGAGAGGAGCACGTGCTCCCGCGCCGTTTGAGTCTTTGGAATTTGTCCAAGACTCCTCAGATCGATCTGGCTCCCCGCGACCCGGAGGCGGAGGGACCACTCGCTCGGCAGTGCTTTGGAGCCCTGTCGGTTACGGCGAGCGCGTCTTCCTCCCACACCGTCCGGGTCTGTTTCGCCCCCGGCCACCTACGGCCGGTGTCCCAAAAAGCCCGGCGGTCCTGCTAAGGCGGGCGCCGGTACCTCTCGCTCCCGCGAGGTGCGTTTGCTCAGTGCTGCTTCTATCACTCTAAAAGGCGTCCGAGAGTGCGCTGGTGTCGCCGGAGCCCGAGGCGCGAGAGAAAGCTTTAAACGACGGGGAGGCAGTGACCGCCCCCGTATGTCCGCTGCTCGCAAGGGCCTCTCTAGCCGAGGTGCTCCCAGGCGCACCCGCGCATGGGGCACGGTTGTTTCTCGCAAGTAGTCCAAAGCCGTCTTCCGCCTCGCCCGAGGCTGGAAGTGTCGGCGTGGCTCCCGCATGCAAGCCACACGCGGCTCCACGGTGGCTTCCCTCCCCCCCTCTCCGGAGGGGGCGGCCCCATCCCATGTGGAGCCGCTAAGCCGCCGGGAAAGCGGCCTCGGTTCCCCGTGGGCGACAAAGGCGTCCTCCTCGGCACTTTGCGAGCTGGGCCGCCGGAGAGAGCAGTTAACCCGGATTGTCGAGGTTGTCCGTTGCCTTTGTCCCATATTACCTAAGCCTGGTCCTTGTTACCTTACTGGTAAGGGTTAGGGACGCTGAGCGCGCTCCATCTTCTCGGCTCTATGTTGGGCTCTCTCTAAACAGGTCCTCGACTTAAGACCGACCGGTCTTCGTAGGCATCCTTCATCTCGGCAGGTTGCGAGCTGGGCCGCCGGTGAGAGCAGTTAACCCGGATTGTCGAGGTTGCCGTTGCCTTTGTCCCATATTACCTAAGCCTGGTCCTTGATACCTTACTGGTAAGGGTTAGGGACACTGAGCGCGCTCCATCTTCTCGGCTCTATGTTGGGCTCTCTCTAAACAGGTCCTCGACTTACGATGCTGCCCCGACCGACCGACCGGTCTTCGTAGGAGTCCTCCATCTCGGCAGGTTGCGAGCTGGGCCGCCGGTGAGAGCAGTTAACCCGGATTGTCGAGGTTGCCGTTGCCTTTGTCCCATATTACCTAAGCCTGGTCCTTGATACCTTACTGGTAAGGGTTAGGGACGATGAGCGCGCTCCATCTTCTCGGCTCTATGTTGGGCTCTCTCTAAACAGGTCCTCGACTTACGATTCTGCCCCGACCGACCGACCGGTCTTCGTAGGCGTCCTCCATCTCGGCAGGTTGCGAGCTGGGCCGCCGGTGAGAGCAGTTAACCCGGATTGTCGAGGTTGCCGTTGCCTTTGTCCCATATTACCTAAGCCTGGTCCTTGATACCTTACTGGTAAGGGTTAGGGACGATGAGCGCGCTCCATCTTCTCGGCTCTATGTTGGGCTCTCTCTAAACAGGTCCTCGACTTACGATTCTGCCCCGACCGACCGACCGGTCTTCGTAGGCTTCCTCCATCTCGGCAGGTTGCGAGCTGGCCCGCGGTGAGAGTATGTAGCCCGGACTGTCCTGAAGCGTCACAGTGGCATATTGAACACCCCGGTTGACTTACATTTATGTGGTCGCGAAACCTGGTTGCGGTCTCAGTGCCAATCTGCGTCCAACAACGGGGCTCTTGGTTGCTCTCTTTCCATGTGTCCTAGACTGTCTTCCGATGCCTTGGAAGGGTCGGTCGGTTGTTTGAAGGCATCCTCCTCCTCGGCAGGTTGAGAGCTGGCCCGCGGTGATAGTATGTAGCCCGGACTGTCCTGAAGCGTCACAGTGGCATATTGAACACCCCGGTTGACTTACATTTATGTGGTCGCGAAACCTGGTTGCGGTCTCAGTGCCAATCTGCGTCCAACAACGGGGCTCTTGGTTGCTCTCTTTCCATGTGTCCTAGACTGTCTTCCGATGCCTTGGAAGGGTCGGTCGGTTGTTTGAAGGCATCCTCCTCCTCGGCAGGTTGAGAGCTGGCCCGCGGTGAGAGTATGTAGCCCGGACTGTCCTGAAGCGTCACAGTGGCATATTGAACACCCCGGTTGACTTACATTTATGTGGTCGCGAAACCTGGTTGCGGTCTCAGTGCCAATCTGCGTCCAACAACGGGGCTCTTGGTTGCTCTCTTTCCATGTGTCCTCGACTGTCTTCCGATGCCTTGGAAGGGGGTCGGTTGTTTGAAGGTGTCCTCCTGCTCGGCAGGTTTCGAGCTGGGCCGTCGGTGAGAGCAGGTAGCCGGGATTGTCCTGGGGCGCGTCGTAGCAGTTATGCCAACCCATGTCCTGCAGACCTGGGCCGCTTCCGAGCGGTGACCAGGTTGTACCGGTACCAAGTTGGCAGCCAGCTGCGACCTCCCGCGGGGCTCTTGGTTGACCTCTTCTCTGCAAAGGTCCTGGACTTTCTCTGCTGCCTTGGAAAGTCGTCTTGTCCCCCTGGCACTGCGAGGCCGCCCACCTCCCGAGCGCAATAAATGAAGGTAGTCTCAGCACTTCGATGGAAGGGGGGACTACCTGGTTGATCCTGCCAGTAGCATATGCTTCTCTCCAAGATTAAGCCATGCACGTGTAAGTACACACGGCCGGTACAGTGAAACTGCGAATGGCTCATTAAATCAGTTATGGTTCCTTTGATCGCTCCAACCGTTACTTGGATAACTGTGGTAATTCTAGAGCTAATACATGCCGACGAGCGCTGACCACCCGGAACGCGTGCATTTATAGGACCAAAACCAATCCGAGGGCTTGGGCGGTGGGGTCGGGCTCCGGCCCTCCCTACGCTCTCCCCGGCCGTTCTGGTGACTCTAGATAACCTCGGGCCGATCGCACGTCCCCGTGACGGCGACGATACATTCGGACGTCTGCCCTATCAACTTTCGATGGTACTTTTTGCGCCTACCATGGTGACCACGGGTAACGGGGAATCAGGGTTCGATTCCGGAGAGGGAGCCTGAGAAACGGCTACCACATCCAAGGAAGGCAGCAGGCGCGCAAATTACCCACTCCCGACCCGGGGAGGTAGTGACAAAAAATAACAATACAGGACTCTTTCGAGGCTCTGTAATTGGAATGAGTACACTTTAAATCCTTTAACGAGGATCCATTGGAGGGCAAGACTGGTGCCAGCAGCCACGGGAAGAGGAGGAGTTTGTGTGTGCTGGTGTCAGAACAGGCTTGCTCCCTGAGGGGAGAGGTGTGTGAGCAGTGTGTGAGGTGCTTTCACATTTTGTAAGCCGAAAAACCCTTGCTGGATCCGGCTGGAGTTCCAGTCAGGGTCCCCACTCCTTTCCCAGGAGGAGTGGGGTCCTGGGGAGAGACCCCGGAGTCGGGGGTGAGTAAGGAGGAGGACACACTGGCCGCCGAAGCCGGGCGGGAGAGTGGCCGCAAGATGGAGGAGGCAGCCGGCATGCTACGACGGTCAGGGAGGATGTGCTTGAGGAGCGGCGGCTCCAATGAAGATTTGAGCCAGCACAGCCGCGGGGACGTGAAGGCTCCACTTGCCTTGGACACAGTGAGTCGGACTGGAGGAAGGACGGAGAGGCCCGCAGCGGCAGCCGGCGCAATGGCGGGAGCCGCTGCGGGAGTAAAGCTCGCGGCGGTGGATGCCGCCGGTGAAAGGAGTGACAAGGGAGAGAGCGGACGAGAGGTGCCGGGTATGTCAGAGACTGCCTGGTGCTCCGTGGTGTCGCACGGGGCAATAGGCGAAATCCTGGATATGGAGGACCTCGAGTACCGGCTCGAGGACTGGCCGGTATTAGCCCCAAGGGAGCCGCAACAGCAGTTCCGGCAAAGGGTAACGGCAGTTACGAGCCTGTACATGGCTTCAGAGGAGGAGAGACTGGCCCTGAAGCAGTCTCTTGCTGATCAACGGTATCGCGCGGATCACTGTTCAAAGAATAAAAGACCGGCAATTTCAAAGAAGATAAAGGAGCTGAAGGAGCGTATAAGCTTCCTGGAGACCAGGCTGGACTTGATTTTGCAGTCCTCGGGGAGTTTTCGCCAGAGACTGTTAAGATGGAAAAAGTCTCTGGGGAAAAGAGCATTGGAACAGGGCCAGGAATCGGCCCAGGAATCGGCCCAAGATGCAGGCCAAGAGGCAAGCGAGGAGTTAATCCCTGAGTCGGCCTCAATCAAGCAGGGAGGAAGTGAGGCACAGGTGTCTGAGTGCAGCCAGGTATCAGAGGGCAGCCTCCCTTGTGCACAGCGGGAGCGTGCTGTGAAGCCTGAATTGAAAGTGCAAGATGGAGCGAGGCACCGACCATCGGGTGTCCTCATGTCGCTGAGCAGTTCCGAGGGCTCAGGGGAATCGTGGTCGGAGTCGGAGGAGACCGGACGCAGTGGCGGTCCCGGGGGACTCCTGACGGCCAGGACTAGGCAGGTGCGGTCCCCACCGGTGAACTTTGGGGATTTCACATTCGGAGGGGATCCGGTGTCGGACGACCTGTCTAGCATGGCCGAAAGGAGAAGGAGGCGGAAGGCAGAGAAGGCAGGTAAGACTCCAATCATGGAGGAGCGTCTTGTGTTTGTACCCCTTTGTAAGCCCGACGTACTCCCTGTCCCCCGGGATGCCATTGCAAACCCCTCTGGTCAGCTCACTCCTGATCCTGCAGTGGATCGGGGGTCTGACGGAGGGGAGATTATGTGTAGCCCTCCCGCTGGGCAGGTTCCGAAGATCAGTGGCACTGCTGCCGCCAGATCTAGTGGCGGTAGCAGTGCGGTGGCGAGACTGGCTGAGAGGCCGGACAGTTTGGTGGCAAATAAGAACGTAGTGCTCGGTCCCAAGCAGTTGGGCACGGGCGCTATGTGTATCCCCTTGGGGGAGAACAAGTTGGTGCCCAGAGTGGTGCTTTCCCCTGCAAAGTTGCGCCCGGTGGAGGAGGAAGCAACCAGGGAAACAAATTTTGACATTATGGCTGGCTCAGCAAGGGTGAAAGAGTCCTGCAGGCAGGAAAACGCGCCTGCAGGAAAAAACGCATGCAAAAACGCATGTGGTGTGAATGGGGGTGAAAAAAGTGAAAATTCAATTGTGATGGAAGATGGTGGGGGGAATGTTTCTGGGGAAGAAATAAAGGTGGGAGAGGGGTTGGGAGATGTAAATGGTGTAAATGGTGTGGATGGGGGTGTAAATGGTGTGGATGGGGGTGTAAATTGGGGTATGATTTTGAATGGGGGTGAGGAGCATATGGAATTACAGGAGGTGGATGCAGCTCCCGGAGATGGCCCGGAAGGGGGATTGATGGAGGTTAGCCCAAGGGGGGGCTCACTGGAAAGTGGGGCGCCTGTTGTCAAAGTGTCTACTGGGGCTCCGGGAGCTGTACAGGTGGGAAGGTCCTATGCTGCAGCCGCAGCGGGCCCGAGTGCCCCTTTGTCCGCGGGTGCCGTGCATGGTAACTTGCAACGGCGCCTTGCGGAGGCCCTAAGGAGAGGCGAGAGCTCTGTCCAAATAGGGGGTGAGCAGGTTGACCTGTCTTTCTGGTACGAGAAGTACGGACAGGCTGCCTTCCGAGAAAACCAAGGGAAGGGACCACCAGTGTTGTCTCTTCCGACAGGGGGACCCGGGGGTGTCCGCAGGAATGTGGCCCGTCTCCGGTGGGTCGGTAAGGAAGCTAGCCCCCCAAGATCTAGGGTTGTGGAGCTGCTCCTGGAGATGGGATTTAGGGCTAATGATATCTATGCCCTGATCCATCCCTACGGCACCTCGGTGTTCGATGTCAGCTTCATGACGGCAGAGGGGTTGGAATCCTTCTGGTCCCGTCATGAGCTGGCACGGGCATTGCCCCAGTGGCAGGGTTTCGCCGTTCAGGCCGTTTCAAGGCAGAGTGAGGTCATCAAGAGAGTGACCATTTTGACTAGTAATGAGTCACTCTCTTGCATTGATATAATGACCTGGGTGGAGAGGTATGGCGAGGTCAAAGGAATGCCCCAAAAAAATCGGGACGAGCACGGGATTTGGTCTGGTGCCTGGACCTTTTCCGTGAAGTTAAAGGTCCAGGGGAACTCGGTGTCCCACATGCCCTCCTCTGCTTTCTTGGGGAGGGACAGGATCCTGGTCTTTTACCAGGGGCAGCCGAAGGTCTGTCACAAGTGCGGCAGCCCCACACACTTTAGCGCACAGTGTAAGGAGAGGAGGTGTGCGCTGTGTGGGGCTTTGGGCCATCTTGCCGCCACTTGTAAGGACATTAGGTGTAACCTGTGCGGTGACCTAGGTCACCCCTTTAGCCGCTGTCCGCGCTCCTTCGCCAACCTGGTCTTCAACCCGGTGGCGCCTAGCCTTGCCAGTGGTAGTGGTCGTGGTGATGGTGTCGCTGGGGAGGGGGCTGGGGAGGATGGAGGGGTGATAGGGTCGAGGAAGGTAAGGACCCTGCCTCCTTCTAAAACGAAGAGGCAGGAGTGCCGCCGACTTGAGAGGGAGCAGGGGGGGCCCCAAAGCCATGGGGTTCAGTCTGCCGTCCCTCAGGAGGCTGGTATGTCTGCGGAGGCCCTTGGGGACGGTGGGGTAGAGGAAGAGATCAGGAGACTGGTGAGGGGGAGAGGAGAAGCCCCCTCTAGTGGGTCCTCGTACTATGGAAGTTTGGACGAGGACGAAGTGAGGGGGCAAGACAAAAGAGAGGACACTGGTAGGAAGACCCTATGCAAGACCAGGGCTCCTAAATTAAAAACATCCAAGACCGGCCAGATCCCAAAGGAGGGCTTGACTGGCTCCCCCCTGATAGGGCTCTCCAACCGGTACCAAGCCCTTCGGGAGGACATCTCCTCCTCTTCGGAAGAAGAGGAGGGCGGGGGTGAGGTATCGGTGCGAAGGTCGGGTCCTTCGGGAGGTGCTGGACCCTCGAACCAGGTAGTAGGCCAAATGCCTGGGGAGGGGGTTGTCACGGCACTAGTGGACAAAGGGGGGGGTGGGGAAACGGGGATGGTGGCGGGGGTGGTGGCGGGGGATGGGAGTGTAAATATTGTTTGTAATGTTGTGGACTCACTCTCTCCTCTTTTGGTTCCAGAGGTGAAAGACTTGGCTAAGGATATGGATCTCTCGGGTGTAAGTCTCAAGAGAGGCAACGAAGATTCCCCGGACCCAGATAGCGACGGGCTAACTGGGGGAGGGAAGAAGCTAGCGGTCGAACTCGATCACTCTTGATGGCGGTACCTACTCCGTTGACCCTGGCGAGTATTAATGTCGCCAGCATTAGGTCAGATGCGGCCAGATTCACGGCCTTTGATTTTCTCGGCCGGGTTGAGGCCGATGTTTTATTTTTGCAGGAGACCAGGGTGCCAGACCTGGCATCAGTGCATAAGGCCAGAAGGGAGTGGAGGCCCGGGCCATCTTACTGGTCTCTTGCGGCCGAGCCGTATAGCGGAGTGGCTGTCCTTTTCAGGACAACAGAGGTAAAATGCCGACGAGTGATCGAGGTAGAAATGGGGAGGTGTCTGGTCTTGGACGTCTTCATGAAGGGGCAAGAGCTTAGGCT
The DNA here is from genome assembly GCF_050947455.1 of Rhinoderma darwinii. Classification (NCBI taxonomy): domain Eukaryota; kingdom Metazoa; phylum Chordata; class Amphibia; order Anura; family Rhinodermatidae; genus Rhinoderma; species Rhinoderma darwinii. Next base: position 336,486 of record NW_027461681.1, on the reverse strand, counting down.
CATAAACATCTACGGTCCGCAAACCAAGTGGGACCGCAAATGCCTCTTTATGAAGATCAAGCCTTTTCTTTTTACCAGCCGTCAGGTGGTCTTTGGAGGAGACTTCAACACAGTTGTGAGGCAGAAGGACCGGAGGGGCTCCAAAGACAGGCTGGGTTATGACAGCGTCGCTTTAAATAGCATAGTTAGTGAGGCTCGTCTGGAGGATGTCCACATCAGGCACACCCCGGACCACAGTGGTTACACATACCATAGGGGTAGTCAGATTAGATCTAGAATAGACAGGTTTTATTTGAAGGGGGAGGCTGTCTTCTCGCCACTTGTGGTTGAGGAGGTAGAATTCTCCGATCACTGTTTAATTGTTTTTTCTTTGAACGTTGCAGAGACCCATCGGATGGGAAGGGGCTTTTGGAGATTGAATTCGGCACTCCTGGAAGAAGCGGAAGTCAGACAGTCCTTCGAGGATTTTCTGCAGAGCCAGGTACCTCTTTTGGGCCTTTGTAACAGTAAGTCAGAGTGGTGGGAGATGCTCAAGAAACGTGCGGCAAAATTCTTCCGCCAGCTTTCCAACTTTAGGAGCCTGGCCGGACACTGTCTGTACCAGGACCTAAGAAGGAAACTCGAGCAGCTTGTCTCGACAGGAGGTAGCCGCAAGGATATCTCCTGTGTGAAGTCCTTGCTTAAGAGGTGTCAGTATGATAGGCACACGTCCTTGGTTTTTGAGAGGGACTTCGGGAGGTATCGCTCGCCCGACCCTTACAAAAACTGTAGGATGTCAGTGGATTTCAAATATGTGGCAGGACTGATTGATAGTACGGGATCCCTGAACAGGTCCAAATCAGGGATCCTGGAGGTGGTCAGATCTTTCTACTCACACCTCTTGAGTAGGAAGGAACTAGATCGAGACAAAATGTCGGCTTTCCTGGCTGAAACCATTCCGGAGCCAAGGATAAGCCCCTCTCTTTGCGTTTTGACAGAGGAAATCAAGGAAGAGGAAGTAAAGAGGGCGATTGAAGGGTTAGCTCTTAAGAAATCGCCGGGACCGGATGGCTTAACGTCCGAGTTCTATAAGACCTTTGGGGAAGCTTTGATTCCCCTCTTGACTGGGGTTTTTAATGAGTGCCTATCCTCGGGCGCTCTGCCAAAGTCAATGGGTAGGTCAGCCTTGATCCTGCTGTCAAAGGGTAAAGATCCGTCCCGTATTGAGAACTGGCGTCCCATAGCGCTTCTCAATACGGACCGGAAGATTCTGGCAAAAGTACTGTTTAACAGGTTGGTCGAGTTTGCACCACAGCTCCTCTCGGGAGTCCAGCACTGCACTGTCCCAGGTCGAAGCACCTTTAGTGCTGTCCTGGGTGTCAGGGAGGCGGTGGAACAGGGCAGAGCTGGGCACTGGAAGGGGTACATGCTGTCTTTGGATCAGGCAAAAGCGTTTGACAGAGTTGATCATGAGTATCTCTGGTCCACCCTTTTGAGATACGGTCTG